>NC_060286.1:34138713-34139004 GCF_021613505.1 Equus quagga | reverse complement strand
TGGTGGTGGTGGTAATAGTGGTGATGGTGATGATGGTGGTGGTGGTGGTGATGGTGGTGGTGGTGGTGGTGGTGGTGGTGGTGGTGATGACAGTGGTGACAGTGGTGGTGGAGGTGATGACGGTGGTGGTGATGGTGGTGGTGGTGGTGGTGGTGGTGGTGGTGGTGGTGGTGGTGGTGGTGGTGGTGGCGGTGGTGGTGGGGGTGGTGGTGGTGGTGGTGGTGGTGGTGGTGGTGGTGGTGGTGGTGATGGTGGTGGTGGTGGTGGTGATGGTGGTGGTGACAGTGGTGG
>NC_060286.1:34131321-34138313 GCF_021613505.1 Equus quagga | reverse complement strand
AGGCTCTGCGTCAAGAGCTTTATAGAGTCACCCCTCTCTTCCAGGAGGGGGAAGCCCAGCCTACTCCCGTGGGTCCCACTGGCTGCCAGTGCTCTCCTTGTCCCCCAGTAGGCCTCCAAGGGCCCTTTTCACCTACTGACAACTGTCAGGCTCTGGGCTTTCATTCCCAGGGAAGGGCTTTAGGGCATGTGGTGCAGAGGAGGCACAGGGAGGGGGTGGGGGGGTGCCCTCCCCAGACCCCAGAAAGCGTGCTGAGGGGTTCCTTGTCCCCTCTCCCAGGCCTCTCTCCTAAGCTTCACCTCCCCAGTGGGCAGCGCTGATGCTCTGCCTGGCTCAGCAATGGGGACCCACGGTGGAAGCAGAGAGTGGGGAATGCCTGGGTCAGGCTTGGACCAAGAGTGCCCCTAGTCCCAGAGCTGGTGGAGGGACAGGTGTCCCGGGAGGGGGCGAGCGGTGGGATGCTGGAGCTGGTTTGTGTCGACTTACGCAGGCTCATACCAGCCTGAGGGAGCTAACTGAGTACATCTCTTCCAATTCCAAGTTCAGCGATGCCAAGTCAGTAGCCTGAAATTGGCTACGGTGGGAGTATTTACACCACAGAAATTGACAGAAGCTAAAATCAGAGCTTTTGTTTTTTTTTCTCCCCAGAGAGCCAGTTACTAAACATTATCAAGACACCATTGATTAGAGGAGGAGGGACATCAGCTTGGCAGCCTAGAACATGTACTGGGGAGGCAGAGCGCATCTAGTCCACAGTCCACCTGTCTCGATAGGAACACTGAGTTCCAAAGAGGGGCAAGCACTGCTCAGAGCCACACAGAAAGCTAGTACAAAGCTGGGTCCAGACCTTGAGCCTCTTGCATCCCAGGCCTGGGCTCTGCCTGTTACAGAGGCGCCGTCTTAAAAGCCAGGAGTGGGGTTCAGGTCCGGTGTGCTCTGGGTGCCAGGGGAATGAGTCTGCATAACTATTTACAGCTCTGGATTGCTGCCTGGCTCACTGTCCTAAACTCCCTTCATTCTGTATACACCCTAGTCCCACCCTGTCCCAGGCACTGGGCTTGGGGCCCCTGAGACATGTGGGCCATGGGCCCTGCCCTCTCAGGGCAACAGCTTCCACACATAGATGTTTCCAGCATGGTGTGATATATGCTGTAATGGGGGCAGTGGCAGCAGGAAGCACAGAGGAGGGCATCTAAGCCAGGCCATAGAGGATGGGGACAGGTGGGGGGTCAGGGAAGAAACTGAGGATGAGCAGTGACAGTAGGTGAAGAAGGGGAGATGGACCGGCGTGGGCGGAGGCTGAGCATGAGGGAGAACTCAGCAGGTCTGGGGAATTGGGGGTAGCTTGATTTAACGCGGCCTGGCGGTGTGGGCATGATGGGAGTGCGGGAGGAGGCAGGAGCCTAGCCATCCATGGCTTGAATACTGTTTGTATAGAGAGAGGTGGGGAGGGATTGGAGGGGACAGGCTAGGGGCAGGGGGGCCTTGGACTGCTGCATTTGTCCCGAGACCAAGGGGCAAGGCTGTGGATCAGCTCGTGGGCTCCCCAAAAGTATGGACTGGCACGACCCAGGTCCACATCGCCAGCCCCAGCGGGGCGCTAGGACAAAGCAGGTGGTGAGGAAAGATGGACAAAGATCTCACTCCTCGTATTCCCGTCTTGTCTGGCCAACCAGAACGCCAGTGCCTGGTGACACTTTTCTAGGCTCCCTGGCTCAAAGTGGGCACAGGGCTGGGCACACACAGGCAGGCAGGAACAGGCAGGAGCTGCCGTCTCCGCCTCCCCAGGTAGAAGGGATGGTGTCTGGGGCGTGGTCCTGCCGGCCCCGTCCCACCCTCCGCCCCGGGCGTCACCTGCACCGAGGAGCGGGAGGCCCGGGCCTTGTTGAGCGTGCGCCGGCGCTCCCAGCGGTGGATGGAGTCCTGCACCTCCACGCTCAGCTGCCGGGTCACCGTGATCTTGTCGTAGTTCTTGATGTGTTCCAGGGCCCCGTAGGTGGTGGTCAGATAGTAGGAACCTGCGAGGACAAGGGTGTGGAGGCTGAGCTAGGACCGCCTCGGCCAATCTGCAAAGGGAGGGAGCAGGCCCCCGCTCGCCCCGCCCACCTCCCCAAGCTCCACCCACCGCGCTGCTCCGGGCACACCTGCCGCTGGTCACCTGCGGAGCTTCGGCCACGTGCTCACCCCGCGCAAGCGCACACAAGCTTCCGAGTCCAGCTCCGGGTTGTCAGGCCCGGCTCAAAGCTTGTCATTGGCTCCCCTTTGGTACGGAACTCTCGCTTACTTTTAAAATGATGTTTTAAAATTTAAAGGATACACAAGAAACTGATCCTCGTGGATGTCTTTAGGGTGGGGGGTGGGGGGGGGCTGGGAGACACGGTGGGTGGGAGACTTCTCAGGGTATGTGTATACATACATCCATGCAAGCATGCATAGCGAGGGGGCTTCCCTCCCCCTCACCAGGCCTCTCTCTCCAGCCCTTCTGGTACCAGGACAATGATTTTTGACATGAGGCCGATTCTCCTAGTGACCCAGCCAAACCCCATCTTCTCTTTCTTCCTAAATAACTTTTGAGGGGAAGTAACACTCAACTGAAAATGCTCACTTCCCAGACTCCCTTGCAACTTGGGTGTAGAGGGCAGGAGACCCTGTTTTGGCTACTTAGATGTGAGTGGAAGTCCATGGGTGGGGTTTCCAGGAAGACCTTTAGAAAGGGACAGACTCAGCTGATCCATCCCCTCAGGGGTTTGCCCATCCCCCTTCCTCCTGCCTGGAATGCAGAAGTGAGCCTGGAGGCACAGAAGCTGTTTTGTGATCAGAGGTGACAGGCACAAGGACAAAGGCCCACATCCTAAAGAGCAATGGAAAGAGCTGGGTCCAGGGCTTCCTGATGGCAGGGCTAAAAACTGCCATCATTATCCACTGCTTGGCCCAGGAGTTCTTGATGCAAGAGACTAACCAGCCCCTCGCTCTGATTTAAGCTGTTACTAGTTATATTGTGAGTTCTTTGAAGCCCAAAGCATCCCTAATAGTTACACTGGATGAAGCTGCCTCCATATTCTTACAAATTCCACAACCACTGTGGGAAATTCATGCCCTGGCCGGGTGGCGGGGGTAAGATAAAGGGCTTTATGGCCTCAGCATCCTCCACTTTCAGAGCAGTGTAGGAAAGAGACATTTTTTTGAAACAGGTCTATCAAGGCCACCATGGAGCTCGGCTTGGTGTCCCTCATCAGAGAAGACCCAGTAAACCACTCGTGTGTCTCCTTTTCCAGCCGAGCTCAAGCCCGTGTGTGCCAGGGAGCCTCCTCTGCGCCTCCGGCCCTTGCTGCCAAGCATCCCTGTCCTCTAGCCGGCATCCTCGATGCTCCCATCCGACCCGTGACCAGGTCTCCCCGGCTGGTCATGGAGGGATGCGGACTGAGACCCTTCAGAACTGGAGTCAGAGAGCGGGGTCGAGGTCTCTGCCCGCCAGCAGCCGGCCCTGTGATCTCGGGGGAGTTACTGTCGTCTCTGTGCTCGGTTTCCTCAACCGCAAATCCCATAACGTTGTGAAGAGTAATGTGCTTAGGAACCGGTGAGACACACGTGGTGGAGAGCTGACCTCAGGGAGGTGCTGTGGAGACTTCTCACCCTCTCGGGCGACGGGGAGGAACTCCGGGCCCTGCCGGCCCGCTCCTGCCTGCTCAAGCCTGGCTCTTGCTCAGCCGGAGCGGCACAATGAACCCACTTCCCTTCCACTTGGGGCCATGCAGTGCCTGCCAGGACCACTAGGGGGCAGGCGACCCCTCCCACTGTGCATTTGGGTGCAGGTCTCTGGGGAGAGGGTGTTGTCCATTGATGGGAAAAGCTCACGGCCCCTATTAAGATGTTAGCCTGGAACAGCCAGCTGTCAGCCCGCGTGGAGAGGGGACGTGGGCAAAGGAGCCCATGAGGGTGCTTCTGGGAAAGCTTTGGATTTTGACCTGGCTCCAGGCAGGTGCCCAGCAGCTGGTCTCCCGTCTGCCCTTTCATTGCCCAGAGGGGTGGGAGCCGCGGAGAGAGGCTAGAAGGGGGCTGAGGTCCCGTCAGCCCAGGATTCAGGCCCCTGTGCCTCTTACAGGACATCCGTCATCTCTCACACCCCATAAGCCTGCTGCAGAGAAAGTGGGACCCGGTCACTGGTCCTGTGCCAAATGACAGCACATGGAACCAGCTGAAAGAACACGAAGGTCCCAAAGTGCCCGGGACCCGGAATCCGGCTTGAAGGCTTTTGTGGAATGCAAAAATGTTTGTGTGTACGACCTGTGAGACACGAGCAGGCAGGGCCCAGCTCCATTTCCTCCTGCCCCCCGCCACCTCTGCAGATCACTAGAGTGCTCGGACAGTTTGAAAGCCCCAAATCTAGTCCAACAACTCCACTTTCCCAAGCCAGAGAGGGTAAGTGACTCACCCAAGGTCTCCAGCCAACCAGAGGCAGAACCAGCAGCAAAATGCAGCCTCCAACCCACTCTGTCCACTCCACCCTGTGTCAGTTCTCCTCTTAGGATGGAGCAACTGACATTCTCGAGTGGGGCCCCCAGAGGGTCCACCCCATCCCAGACGTCTCTGGGCTGCATGGAGCACCAAGACAGGGACAGCCAGCAGGGGCTAGCTTCCCCTCCTGCTTTGGCAGGCCCCTCTTTCTACCTGTGCCTCAGGGGCGACAGAGCACCCCTGGGCTACCACCCAGCTAGGATAGGAGGGCAAGGTCGGGGAAACTCAGGGGCAGTGCCCTGTCCCTCTGCCCTTGGTCCCAGACACTCCTAGATGGAGGTCTGCGGGCTGGCAGACTTGAGGGTAGAGACCCCCCAAGTCCTCTCACTACCGGGGGTTGACCCCCATGAGGCTGGGCCATCCTGAGTGCTGTGCCCTCCCCCCACCTGCTGGAGTGGGAACAGAGAGAGGGGCAGGGAGGCACCCCTGCCACCCACCCTGCCTCCCGGTGTGTGCAGCATGGCGTGCAGTTTGTCCTCTGGCCCTCGGAGCTGCCACGGGCAGGGTCTGCCGCTGCTGTGGGGGACAGGGCTGCTGGCAGGCCGGTGGGCGCCAGCATGGCGAGGCTGCACCCTGCCTGTGTCTTCACTTCCAGCAAACCCCATGGAGTCCTTAGAAATCTCCATATGGGGCCGGAGGTGGGGTGGGGGGCTTTGGCTACTTAAGTCTGAAAAAGGGCAGGTTGCAGTGGATTCGGGCAGCTTTGGGTCAGAAACTGACTTTCAAGACCTTCGTGTGTTTATTTGTACATCGGCTTGTCTCAAAAATCCTCAGCGGAGCCCAGAATAGACCAGCTCTCCTGCCTGAAGGACCTCACCTTTCCCACCCAAACCCTGTGGAGGCTTTGGGAACAGAAAGAAGGATCCCAGGAGGCCGTGGCAGGATTGGGGTGGAGGGTGCAGGTCCATAGGGAGGCGGTAGTTGGGCCAAGGGTGTCCCTTCTCTGTCCCTGCTGGGCTGCTGTTCCTGGCCTGGAGCTCGGACTGGCCACAGGATCCAGGCTGAGGATGGAGGAGGCGTCCCGGTGGTCAGGGTGTGGCCGACCACTGCGGAGAGCGGTCCGCGCTCCGAGCATCTGTGGAGCCCCACTGGCTCCCTCCCTGCTTCCACCCCTCAAAGGGCTTTCACAGACAGACGGACGGATGTGGTCTCTAAGACCCCACAACCACCTGGGGGGGCGGGGCCAGTCCTTCAGCACGATTTGGAAATGGTTGCTCCCTAAGCAGATCAGCAGCACATGCCTGCCGTGGAAAATTGGGAAAACAGAAAAAAGCAGAGAAGGCACTCTGTGCTCAGGACCTCCCTTGGTCATCTGAGCTCTGTCCTGCCCCATTGCTCCATCCTGCTAGCCTACTTCATTTCTTCTCAACATCCACCAGATATGATCAGATGGGAAATTATCTTGTTTGCTTGTTTGTTTAACCCGTTTAAGGTCTGATGTCCTCCTCCTTCCCCTGGAATGAGACTCCACGAGCAAAGGGACCTGCTGTCACCTGGCACAAAGCAGAAGCGCAGTGGATGTCTGTGGAATGAATGAGTGCATGGCCTCTGCCCAGGTACCTGTTGAGTCTTAGTGTGTTTCTTGTTGATTTATAAGAGTCTTTTACATATTAAGGCTATCAATCCTTGGTGCGCTGATTTGTGGGGAGGCTTTCCCCTGGCTTACTGTTAGTATCTTATTCTATTTATGGTAATTTTTGACATGTAAAAGTTTTAACCTCTAGAGGTTACATGTATGGCAGCCACAGGACAACAGCTAATATTCTTGCTGAGAGCACTGGCTAGGCTGCAGTACTTCTCAGGGGCTAGTCCTAGGAGATGGGGTGCTCAGGGTTTAGGGCAGGAGGCCAGTTCTGCATACAGCCCCCTGACTGGAGCCGCCTGGCCTCCCACTCCCTTCTATTTTTACCTTTCAGTCTGGTGGGGCCTGTAGGGGACAGGTCAGTGTTGCTTGGAGGCCTGTGTCCACTCTCTCAGCTGTGTGGTGCTTCCAAGGGGTGGAAATCAAGAAGGAAGGCCCCTGAAGGCCCGAAGTGGAGGCCCCAAAGTGTGGGGTACAGAATGAGGCAATCATTCCTTCTCATGGGATTTCCAGCCTTGCCTGTCTTGCTCTCCACTGCAGCCCAAGTGCCTGGCACAAGCCTGGTACACAGGAGGGGCTGGCTCAGTAGCTGCAGAATGGACAGATGATGGGTGAGAGGATGGATGGAGGGGTGGGTGGGTAGACAGATGGATGGGTATGTAGGAGGGTAGAAGAATGAATAGGTAGGTGGATGAATGAATGGGTGGATGGGTAAATGGGTGGATGGGTGGGTGAGTAGGTAGGTGGGTAGATGGATGGATAGACATCTGGGTGGATGGATAGATGGATGGATGGATGGTTGGATGGATGGATGGATGGATGGATGGATGGATGGATGGTTGGATGGATGGATGGTTGGATGGATGGATGGATGGATGGATGGATGGATGGATGG